>NC_056743.1:526278336-526283336 GCF_019279795.1 Protopterus annectens
CCTCTACAAACTAGAGTTGTTGTTTTTGTTTGTCTTTTGGCTTTTCCCTGTTAGGGGTCGCCACAGCGGAACTCCAGTCCACTAATGATTAGCAGTTGGTTTTTATGGTGGTGTCGAGTTGCCAGCCCGATGCCCAACCTTCAACGAAGGCAAGCCCATTCAACGCATGTCTTTCGAATGCCCACTCGACTGCGGGGAGGACATGCAGACTCCACACAGAAGGCACTCCCAACCCAAGCCGAGAAATGAACGGGAGAACCTCTTGCTGTGAGGCAACAACACTACCACTGCACCACTGCGGAAGTTCCTCTACAAATTAGAGTATGGACCAAAATTAGAAAGCTGGGATTGTTCCTTTAACACACTGTAACAAAAATACGTACTACAATAAAAATAAAATAAACAAATAATATAAAATAAACTAAATTAAGGGATACAAAACAAAAAATACGCCTATCCTGATAGTATTCTATTGCAGAGTTTGTCTGAGTGTGCTTTCTAAAGAAAGGCATCAATATTAAGCAGATAGCTCTTCTTCAAGAAGTCAGAAATCTAATTTCTAGCCTCAGAAATACCAGAAAGTAGAGCAGCAACACAGACTGATTGAGATAAGGTCTTCCTCCTGGTACATTCCACCCTTATCTGGATTAGTTGCTTTACTTTTATTTTTTTTTTTTGCTGTCTGCCAGTTTGAGATCTAGGCAACATATGATTTAGGATCCAACTATTAAGTTGAGAAGGAAAATCTTTCTTGCTATATGTTAACAGATTTTGTCATCATCTGTGAAATCTAAAGCAATGATTAAAAAGAACAATTTGTAATGTGCAAAGATATAAATTAGATGCTCTAAAAATAAATTATTAATTTTGAGTGAATACAGTTATTACACAGTAAAACATTCCTTTTTTGTAATGTGACATGCTCAACATTCAAAATAGTGAGGTGGAAGGAAAAGTATGTGTAAAAATATGAGGTCAAAAAGGCATCCTTAAGCCTACTTTTTGCAATATTTGGGCCGTTGTCTACCTTCAGCTATATCTGGGCCAGTGCAAAATCTATATGGGTACAAGTCATTCCTTTTTCAACTTCTGGCTAAGAAAATAAATGGATTAAGTGAGCAAACTCAGAAATTATGATTTTCTATGACAATGACCATACTTAAAGAACACTTCACATACCTAATTGTGTAACTTTCCACTTGCCAAAGCTACTAAGTCAGAGTTGCCATCTTTCTATGATTGGCTGACTAT
This sequence comes from Protopterus annectens, assembly GCF_019279795.1. Taxonomy (NCBI): domain Eukaryota; kingdom Metazoa; phylum Chordata; order Ceratodontiformes; family Protopteridae; genus Protopterus; species Protopterus annectens. The sequence continues at coordinate 526,279,588 of NC_056743.1, forward strand.
GGCAAGGAAAGGCCACCTCTCATAAAAATAACCGCAAGGAAACACAAAATGAGTAAGTCATCTGCATCATTCAAGCTATGAAATACATATGGACACCAGCATAGTAGGTTTTATGGCAACCTTAAGTAGAATGAAATAAGGCAAGCTCACATTTGAGAACAGCGCAAAGAAAAAGGCTGTGTAAGAACAGATAGACCAGTTATGTAACATACAGCAGTATGTACCAAGAGGATAATACCTGATTAGGCATTATATGTAGTATACATTGCTACCTAAAGAAGATATGAACCATCAAAGCTGACTAGCAATATTTGAACTGAACTGTAAGATCAGAGAGTGAAAAAAGGTTTACAACTTATTTGAGGCTCTGAAGCCATGAGGTCACACTTTACGGTAGGGATTCCTTAAAGTGATGTCATTACCAGGTCATGGATTTCAGATAGGTAGGGAAGGTTTCTAATATGAATGACTGCCCCTGAGGACAAAATGAAGGAAAAGCTGATAAAGGCTCTGAGAAAGTATAAGAGAAGCAAAGTACTAATTCAATATTTAAAGCACTACCAACAATCAAATGTTCAGCTTTGCCTCAGGGAGTGGAAAAAAATGACTTACTTAAAGATACAGTAAACAAAATAAAAATATTATAAATGTCCAAGTACCAGCATGTATGAAAAGCATGACCATGCAATGCACATACATTCATCAAAAAAATACTTTTTCACTTATGAATCTGTAGCGTTAAACACACCAGGCAATTCAACCCCACATGCCAGTACATTCAATGTAACTTGCTTTTAAATTTCTGCATATAGTAAATTATCCCAATAGTACCTCTCCCAGGATTTGGAGCAACAACTTGAAAGTACAGCAAATGTCTCCGGGCATAGTATGATCATCTTTTACAGCATGTTTAAAAATTAACTAGTTTCAGACCAAGTCATGCACCTGTTCCCCAGTATGCATTTTCAGCTGCCTTTCTATTTTACCCACATGGAGTTCATTACATGCACGAGGTAGAGGAATGAAATATGTGCTTTCATAACTGGTCCTGTCTAATTTCATCTATTTTACTGTATCAGAATGTTAATAAATAACCTCAATATATTTATATAATTATACTGTGAGCAAATAATGTTGCCCCAGGAAACCTTATTTCTGTAGTTACATTTACACTGTAGCACCTTTTCCAGATGGCTGCCCCTGCTGCAGCTGAACACAGTTTTCTCCTTTATCTTAGCACTCATTGAAGGACTTGGATAAGTAAATGTCCCAATTAGTCCTCATTACATCCTTTACTAACTCCATAGTCTGAGTGTAAAAAGAAAAAAAAAATGCATCACGTCTGTTGGTAATAAAGCTGCTAGTAAGGTAAATGTTTACAAAGATTTGAGGATTGTAACTGGGAAAAATACAAAGTTTAAACAAAATGCTGATCCAGTTAGAGCTAAGTAAGACCTAAACATTTTTGACCTCATTTTTAGATGTTCAATATCCAGAACACCTGACAAACTAGATTATACATTGTGTACTTTAGGCCAATTGTGGGCATAATTCCATTTTCTGTTCCTATTCAGATGGTGAATTAATATCTTCTGAAGACTCACAAAGGATGTATATTCTCTGTTTGTCATAGTCTGCTGTATTCAAATAGACTATATTCCTGTTACTGTTATAAAGTGTAGACTAGGTTTACCCTTTAAATCCATTTTTGAGGTGGAAGTGTGATTATTATTAAGTACTGAGAAGGATGATGGCAGTAAATCTATTAGAAATAATCTTATTTATAAGATGAGCAGGTGTGAAACCGTTAAAAGAACTAGTCTGCATCTCAATCAATTGCAAGGATGCTGAACTTAAACTTCCATTGTCAGTCATACAGTGTTGATCTATGGGTATGTTTAACAAGACTTTAGGCTAATGAGTAGTCCCCTTAATGTATTCATTTAAAGCGCAGTCTTTGCATTAATATGTCCTGTAGGTGCAAACACAGGTCACACAAAACTGTGCAGCTAATAAACTATGAGACAGCAATTTATTATACAGCATCTTGGAGAGGTGTGTGACCATGCATTTTGCAGGGATGACACTCACATTTAGCTGTTTGTCTCGCAAACATACCAGCTATACCTCTGATTTTGGAGGTATATGGTGGGGTTCACTACAGATGGAGTGTGAATATTGCCTTTCCTTTGTTGTAGATTGCATGGTCACAGCTCATGGATTTGATTCCAGTGCTGTGTCTACAACTTAATAACAGCTGGCATCTTTGTCTCTAAGGTATACTATATGTTGCTTTGTATAACATATGCACCTTGCATGCAAGTATGCATGCATTCATATCCATTTTTGGGTGTGTTTAGCATACTAGTGGGCAGTCAATCATCAGTTTTTTTTTCAAAATTTGCTTACATTGCTGTCATGTTTTAGAAATGTCCTAAGCATGTGCAGTACTTTTGGGCACTGGACTGCATATATTTAGTTAACCCTTTGTTAATCACACTACTGACTTGTTCACAATGTTCATGGTTTTTGTGACAGGCAGACAGGAGAGAAGGCATAGAAGCTGTGGTCACATAGTATACAATTTAGCATGCCAATTCCCATATGCATCAATCAGTGCAGATGAGAACATGGTAAATGCAATGCCATCACAAACGTAGTATTTGCTGCAGAATTTGTGAACTGTCTGTTATGATATTCAACACTACAGGCCTTTTCAGGCATTAGCATTATATTCAAAGTTAAGTTTTTAGATATATTCTGCAGTATTCTATAGCATAGATTATAGTATATAGTATTCAATACTATATTTATTTAGTTGTAGAAGTGTAGCTGTCATCCTGCATACTTGTTTTCCCATAATTGTTGGCTTTTTCTGGAGGATACCAATTTATATGTCATACTTTGCTACCTGCTCACTGATTACTTCTTTATGCTAAGTTCCTGTTACATACATGCATAATGTATCTTTGTCATTCCCTCTCCCCTCCTGTGTCACATTTATTTACTTTGTATCTTTAGTCCAGCGGTGTTGGCCATACAAACCTTTTATTTAATTCCACCTTAAAATATTGTGCAGCACACCATACTGTGTTATGGCTTGCCTCTCCATATCTGATATATTGTGCAGTATGGCTGATTTCTACATAACTTTTTCATAATTTGGCCTTGTAAAGGTATTCAGTAGTTGTTGTGTAAGCTACAGTGTATAACTATTTGATATGGCAGGGAATTTACATTCTGCTTTAAAAATGATCATGAATTGCACACTCTTCTCTTTTTCTGAAAAGACGGTATGTTTAATGATCCAGCAGATGTTTTTTTCAGATGCCACACCGGTGGCAGCAAAGCAACATAGCAGGAAGTAATATGGTCTCAAAATAAAAACAGACCTGACAATATAAAGCAAGTTAAATAAACATAGAATTAGACAAACAATGCACAGATAGCACCTTGCTTTGTTACACACAGTAAGTAATGACAGCAGCATTGCAGGAAGCCAGACAATTTAATACGGATGGTTCCATTCAGTAAACAAAAATCCTTGGGCAATTCCTTCACATGTGATTACATTTCTGTGTTATTTTATTTATTTTTTAACTGTATTCTTTTTTAACAGTCAGAATTCTGCTCAACTGTACTGTAGTATAAAATAATGACACCAAAGAAATCACTTAAAATGGCAGATTAGATAGGCGTATTGTCTCTTAGTGTAGTTAAGGAAATGTAATACAATGCAACTTTAAGTA
>NC_056743.1:526288336-526290836 GCF_019279795.1 Protopterus annectens
TTATTTAATGTCTCCTCCTCCAACATACATATGCTGTTGCGGAATGAAACAAAATCCGTAGATTTGCTCTGTTGGCTCATATGCACCATTGTGAAATCCTTATGCAAATCAGTGGCTACTGATACAGGGAAGAAATTGCACTTCTACTAGGCACTCTCCTGCATAAAATCATTAGACTAATAACATTGTTTCACAATAAAATTTCATCTGAGCATTACAGAACAATGGTATTTCTTAGGGGACAATCATAAAAAATGTGCCGACAGTATCAATACCACGTTTTAAACTGGCATTTGAAAAAGACATTTTATAAGCCTTGGTTCAACTACTTGTAATCACTTGCCATACACAAATATTATTTCCAAACAGCAAGAACATTAAGACAATCAGGTTTTGAAGGCACTTGGGGAATTAGGTGTCAACACACCATTCAGATACAAAACATTATAAAGTAGGGACATGTGATTAGTGAAGTAAGAGCAATGTAACAGTCTCCCTAAGCTCAATACTTACATTACCTCTATACCTGCAGTAAACTGGTCCCAAAGTCAACTAAACTTTTAAATAATACTGACAATAAAATTCCACAGGAATGTTGCTGTAAAACATCCTGCACTCTCCTCCCTCAAGTGATTCTCAAAACATGATTAATTCATGTGCAAAACACACAAAAATACTACTACAGCATACAAGTGTTTTGATATCATATCAGTCATGATGCATTTTAGCCTGTACTCACGTCTAGATGTAAAATGAGTTGGAAAAAATTAGGAATAAGTAAGTTACCACAATCATGTATCTAGTAGGAACCTATTACGATAATAACAAAAAATTTTATTAGTACATTCACTCTTGCACCTAAAAGGTTTATTACATTCCCGGGTTATTAGACCACACAATTTCTCATACTGTAACTACACTGAAACTGCATTGTTTTGTCTGTATATTTCTCTACAGTTAGACTGCTTATAGTAGAATCCTGTACACCACTGAAGACCTCACTCTTCTCTAGACTCACTGTAGTCTACCACAAGGCAGAAGGTCATTGTAAGAGCCTCCTGAAGACAGCACTGTTGTCTATAGGTCAACAAACTAGGTTGGCCCGATCACATAAATGAAGTAAAATACTGTCCTTTTTATTTTGCAGACAGACTATTACTCTTTCAATGTTATCTGTTTCTTTTTCTTTCTTAATCAAAAGACAACCCATCCCAGTCCCATGGTTCCTTATTGTAATTCTAACACTCATAACAGAGTCCAGAAATTATTTTCAAAACCTATAAAAATATAGTAGGGAATCTGGCACAATGGTTAAAATGTTTACATTATAAACAAAAAGTGCAGGGTTTTATTTTCACATGGGGTAATTGCCTAAGTACTTTAAATCAAGTATTAATTATATATGAAGTGTAAAAGATGTAGGCTTCACATAATTTTGTATGTTTTTGTATACTGCAAACAGACCAAGATATGCACAGTCATGCTTGAAAAACTTAAGGCAAGCAGGGGACTGTAAGGCTTTTATTACTAATATTAAAAAAATAAAAGGGTTTAAAATGTTTTATATATGGTTATCCTTATGTGGACACCCTGATGATTTAATTAAAAGTGGAATGGGCAGACAGGAAAGAGTGAAAAAGGGGAGGCATGACCAACATGGGAGCACAGAAGGAAAAAATCAAGAGAGTTGTGCTGGAGGAGGCAGAAGAAAAGGAGTAAAATGCTTTCAGTGTGAGATATACCCTACACATTTTTTTAATAGAATAGTTTGGACGGGAAATGAGTGAGTGAGTACAGGTTAAAGGATAAAGGAAGAAGGGCTGAAGAAGTGCAAGCAGGAGTCAAAGCCAACAGATCCTCAAATGTTTCTATTGCCAGATAGCACAGTGGTGCAGTGCAAGATCCCGATTTTGAGGAGGGTGTAAGGCATGTGGTGCAGCGGTGGTCGGCACCAGCTGGGACAGTGAAGCTTCATAGGACTGACTCCATCTGTCCACTATCTGCTCCAGCACATCCTCTGCCAAGTCCCACAGCCCCTGTTCATTGAAGCTTTCCAGGCTGTCAAGTACTGGACTGCCTTCAGGGCCGTTGTCCCTGTCCCACCCCTGAGAGGATATCCCTTGATGAGCAGAGGCCAAGTGCTTCATAACCTGGAAGGTACATGCTGGACAACTCTAGAGATTATGAATCTGTAAAAGATGAAAATAAATGGGAAAAAAGAAAAAAATAAAGGAAAAAGAAAAAGGACAAAAGACTGCACAATGAAAATAAAAGAAGAGGAAAATAGGAGTGGGGTGGAAGAGACAATTCACAAAAATGTACACATTATTTTGCACAGCCTTCAGTTTCTTACATTAAAGTATTAAACGGTGCACTGTAGTGTGGCCACGGAGATGGTATATTTAAAGAGTGGGTGGTGTGGGAAGATCTGGGGGCTTGCCCCGCTGCCTAAAGCCGTTAGTTTTGTATTTTTTTTCTTACATATGTTTGAAGTTTCATA
>NC_056743.1:526293336-526333336 GCF_019279795.1 Protopterus annectens
AAGTCTCTGGGACAGGAATCTATCCCTCCAGCATGTCCTGTTTATTGTGGTGACAAGTTTTAGGTCCCTAGAGCATGTAGCTCAGAGGGACTGGGATTTCTTTAGGTGTAGCATGTCCAACAGCTCTGGGTTTGACATAGCTTTATATGTTAGGCAGAGATCACCTCGGAGTAAGCGATATGCTATGGAGTAAAGCTGGAGTTTTTTTAGACAGTCAGTATAGGGCATCTGTTTAAGGCCAGTAATCATCTTTGTGAGGAACTTCAGTGGCCTTTCCAGCTGCTGCAGATGTCTTGTGAGGTACATTCCAAAAGGGGCATTGTACTCTATAATGGGTCTAATGAGTGTCGAGTAGAGGCGAACAATGTCCTCTTTTTTCCTAGATGAGAACCCTTTTGTGATGGTGTGTGCCATGTAGAAGGATATCCTGACTACTGTGGTGATGTGATTATCAAAGGAGAGACTACTGTCCACCTGGGTCCCCAGGTCTCTATCACACATTCGGCGTTAAGTAGACTGCCGCCTGTGTGGTAGTTCATGGGTACAGAGTTTTTACTAAAGGGGATGACAATGCACTTTTTGGCATTGAGCTTGAGGCCATGGCTCTGATACCAGGCATCTGTCTCAGTGAGGCCCTTCTGTAGGATGTCAACATCATTTGGGGGACTCATCTATGGCTCCTAGTTTGCAGTTATCTGTGAACTTCATTAGCCAAAGGCCTTCTATGTTAGCCTGTACTTCAGAGAAGTGGATACTAAACAGGAGAGGTCCCAGGATTGAACCCTGAGGTACTCCACTTGTTTGAAGTCAGATTTGGAGTCTGTAACTTTTACATTCTAAGTTCTGTCAGTGAGCCAATTGGCAACCCATCTTGTGATGTAGGGATTTATACCTAGTTTAGTGAGTTTAGCTATAATTCCAGAATGGGGGATGGTGTCGAAAGCCTTGGCGAGGTCAAGATAGGCTGTGTGAACCACCTTACCTGTGTCTACAGCTTTGGTGACTGCCTCAAATAAGTCTATCAGGTTCAGGAGGCATGATTTGAGTTCCAGAGTTTGGAAGTTACCAATGTCTTTGTTTATGAGTTCCAAGATGATACGTTCCATGGCCTTACAGACCAGGCTCGTCAAGCTAACAGGGCGATAGTTTCAAGGATCAGTGGTGTCGCCCCTTTTTGGTGTGGGATAACTGTTGCTGTGCACCATTCAGTGGGCACAAAGCCTGATGTGAGACTATGATTGAACATGGTGCTTAGGTGGGGAGCCCGTTCGTGCTGAAGTTCGTGTAAAACGCAGCCTGAGATGTTGTCCGGTCCCACGGATGCTGTGTTTTTGGCTTTAGAGAGTGCAGCTTTTATCTGCGTAGTTGTGATTACAGGGACTCTGCATTCTTCCTGTATAGATATGGGCCCTTTAGGGGGTGAGAGGGGGATAAAGTTAGCACTGAACCTATTTGCTAGTACGTTGGCAACATCAGTTTGTTCTGTAATTTTCATGCTGTTGTGCTGTAACTCAGAGCAGATCTGGGTGTTGCCACCGAAATTCTTGACATAGCTATAGAATGCTTTGTGGATGTCCCTAGAATTAGTGGCGATTTTGTTTTCGTAGCTAGCTTTGGAGGATCTTATAAGGGATCTCAGCTTCTTACTGAGGCTGACCAGGGAACTCCTCCATGGGATTTTACTCTCTTTTGCAACAGTTTCTTCCTTCTGTTGTAGAGAGTTTGTTTATGGTAGGGGGCCACCAGATGGGCTTCCTTTTTTTGGAGGATAGCATGATCCATGCACTCGTGCAAGTGCTTATAGAGTGCATCTGTGTAGGATTCAGCAGTTGTAACTGTATTGTCCATCTGCATGGTTGTCATGAAGTTCACCACTTCTGTCTTAAGAAGCATGAAGCTGGCTTTGGAGAAATTTTTTACTGTGATTTCCTTAATGGGGGGTGGGGGCGGGATGTGGATATCTAGGGTGATTAGCTTATGGTCGGATCTGACCAACGAGGAGTTGATTTCAGGTGTGGAACACTGGTCACTCATGTTGGTAATGACTAGGTCTAGGATATTGTTGCCCCTGGTGGGGGTATGGATAAGTTGATCCAGGGCATTGTAATTTATCAATTCCAGAAAGCATTGAACGAAGGAATTGGTACAGGAGTAGTTTTCCCAGTTAATGGTGGGGGTAGTTGAAATCGCCCATTATTAGGGCAGTATGTATCCCCTGTAAAGAGGCCTTTGGCATAGCCTGACTAACCTGGTCAACTAAATGTAAATAAAAATAAAGAATCATATATATTCTTGGCTGGAATGCCTTCCTTGTGGAGTCTGCACATCCTCCCTGTGTTTGCATGGGTTTTTAAGAGCTCTGCTTTCCTCCCATATTTCAAAGATTTGCAGTAGGTGGATTGGACACTCCAAACTGGCCATAGGTGTGTGTGCACATGCAAGTGTGTGGTGTGGAAGAACTACCTTGGCAGAACTAGCCACAAGATGGTGTAAGACTTGGCTCTGGATGACTATGACTTCTCAAGTGACTCCCCTGACCCCATGTGTAAAAATGGGGAAAAGGGGGTTGTGGATGGCTGGAGGGATACGTGTTTGTGTACTACATACTTGCATCTGCAGAGCTGAATAGAAATGAAATGTGCAGAACAAACAGGCAAGATGCACCAATATATATACTGGCATAAATGCAGTTCTAATTCTATTTAAATGGATGCAGTAAATGATACAGAGGCCTCAGTGTATTTTTGTGCTTGAATGAAAGAAATATTATGGTAGTGTGAATGCTTTGGCATTTATGCCAGCATACTCACATTTGTCCATCCCTGTCAAATTTGCAAAACCATTGGGCAATGGATATTGGAAAATCTAAAACTTTTGCACAATTATGATGATAAATTTAGCATAAAACAAAATATTTCTCTACCAAACAAAGAAAAATGTACAAATCTATTGTTGATTCTCTGACACCACCATCTTTGGAAAGGTATTTATGTGAACATCACAACTTATTTATCTGGATGGATTGTGAGCATAATCTTTAAAAAAAAAATTATGTCATGTCCAGCAGTGTAAATAGACTAGTTTGACTGTTTTTACTTTTAAACAAATGAAAAAGAAATAAAATGGTTTTACCAATCTGTACTTTACAGTGAGCCTATATTTGTTTTATTTTTTGCTGTTTAGCACTTGAGACATTAGTAATACCGTGGCCTGTGGGGCTGTTTTGCAATATCACTTTATTGCTGCTCATGACTTCTGACTTTTTTCCATATAGCTTGAGGCAGTATTTCTACCAAATTAAAGCTTTCGTGGCTGATTACATACTTTTCTTGAGCTGCACGTTTTTTAAAATCCTATGGGTATATTAGCTGTGCTACATTTTTTTCTCATGTATACTTTAAGCAAATGCACAATATGTGCAAATCACTGAACTCTCCATTTAGGCTTTTGGACAAAAACATTGCTGTAACTTCATATTACAAGGTTTGAACTACAAAGGAAATTTGAAATCGGGTACCTTCTTTAAATATTGCTGGGACTGGTCTAAGTAATTTAATATTATATGCATCACAGCTTAATGAAGCATACACCTATGTGGTTTTAGCTGACATACAGTGAGAACAAAGTACAATGTTTGAGAAAGGGCACTTCTGGGATTATGTCACTGGTTTGCCCTATTGCATGGAACATATTTTTGATGCAAAAGATGTTAATGTTTTGTCACTTTAATTTAAAATGTAATAGCAGAATCTACTACGACACATTTTTTTACCTAAGCTAATAATAAAATTAATGGTATAAAATTTGGCTTTTAAAGACTCTGCTAAATATATGTGATTCTCTACCTCAGTCATAGAATCATACCAGGGAACATCCTGAAAAAATTGGAATTGTTTGCATACCCAAACCAGCACTTATGGTAAACAAAACGTATGCACATAGATGAACATATTGACTTGATCAGGTCAGCTCTTGAGTTACTATCTAAGAAAGAAACTAAAGTAAAACAAAGTAATACAGGTTCAGCACAGTAAGGACATACACATCAGCTGTAGTATACCTGCATCACAACTTTTGTAAGTAAAGGTAATCTATACTCATAACTACATGCATACAGTGTATTCCACTTGCTAATGATGTCTTTGCCTATATGCCCACACCACATCATGCCAGCAGCTACTATGTTTCTAAATATGTGCAAAACATTACAATTTAAAAATAGAATGAAAATAACAGAAAAAAACATTTTCTTTTCAGTTTTTCTTATAGACCTGCTACCAGATGTTTTAATTCCACAAAACATCATCTTGCTGACCATCTGGTGGCATTGCCCACACATACATAACCTTTTGTCCAGTATCATATCCCCTGAGCCCCATGATCTCTTTTGGTATTACAGAAGAAAAATTCCAGCAACTCTGCATTTGGAGGTTTCCTTTTTTCTAACTTGCCATAATGTGGATCTTTCTGGAAAATTACTTCTAAATCTTTTCCAGTAAACTCATTTTTTTTATTTGCATGGCTTTCGAAAACTGCACATAGCACACTCAACATACAGTCTTGACCAATGCCTTATAGAGTGGAAGCTTCAAATTTTTGTTTCTAGAATCTAAAATAAAGAATCTAATAAAGATAACAGTATCCATGCTGACAGTTGTGAGGCCATAGTTCCAACATTCGTTTTGCTGCTGCCACTGTCAAATGACTCTATGAAGTTGGCCAGTCCAGATGTGATCATGATACACTGATCCTTTTCATGTTCTGTTGCCATTAATTTCACCCCACCCCCGCTGATACTTCACTCCAGGTTGTTGTAAACCCAACTTCTACCATTCTACGCACTTGATCAGTGTTTCCATCTTCATTGAAATTTTCACCCCACCTCTTCTGCTGCACCTAACCTTTGTGTCAACAGCAAAGTCAAAGGTCTTCTTCTCTATCTTATCTCCATATACCCATCATTAATATACATACCCAATTTCTGAGCATTAAAAATCATAGCATTGTCCTTTAAAAATCATAGCAGACTATTTATTTTTTTATTCATAAAAAGGCTTTTGTATAGTAGATCTTATATAGTTAGTAGTAGGGATACTTTCTATAAGTATTGCTTGCTTACTTATAATATGCACCCATAAACAGGTCTGACTATGAAAAACACAGAAACTCTTGGAGGAAGAAAGCTAAATTTATGGGGTAAAAGCACAGCATTATATCTAAATCATAGCATTTGAGATTTATGTTTATATATTCCGTAATCATCATCATCATCAATCAAAACTGCAGCCAGTAAAGTTTACACCCTGCATTGCTGTTTTCGTTGGTGCTCTCTAATGAAAAAAAATATCTCCCTTGCAAAGCTTAACAGCAAACAAGATCTTCATACATTTAATATATTTGCACCCACCTAACAGCTTGCAGCAAGGACAGCTACCCCTTGTTGCACCACCCTAGCTACAGTGTTATCAATCTAATCAGCTTCTGAAAAAAAAACATCTGCTGAACACAACTATTTTAACTGTTTTAGGGCTAGGCAGCACATAATATGGCAGTAATTGGCCAAACAAACACCAAGGTACGGATTCAGTGTAAAACAAACAGTAGAAATGTCTTGTTGCACATACTCTAATAGAGTATTTGCCCTTTTACAACACTCATACAGAGCCAGATCCGGGGACTGTGTGACCTAGGCAACTGCCTAGGGCCTGCTGGCAGGGGGGGGGGGGCTGCCACATTTCACTTTAATTCAACAAAAACAATTTCTTAACAGCTATTGCTTTACAACAATCATGTGTGTGTTTGTGTAAAGTGCCCTTGTTAGGGATGGTAGGTTAATTAATTAGCTTTGTCAGGCTCAAAACGGGTCCATATGACTTCATCGACAAGTCATAATATCGACATTCAGTACTCCGACACGAAATCACCGACAGATGAAATAATCGAAATCTCACTTCACCGACAGTCACTAGTTCGACAACGAAGCAGTCACTAAGTAAATGCCCCTAACCACTGCACAAACCTCCTACTCGAACTAAACCATGGTAGTCATGGATAGGTAAATGCAAACTCTGTTACAGACATTGAATAAACATGTCCGGGTTGTCAGGGAACGGAGAGGCAGTGTACCACCTCTGTCAGTAACGCGATTATTTATCTGGTACACTGCCTCTCCGTTCCCTGACAACCCGGACTTGTTTATTCAATATCTGTAACAGAGTTTGCATTTACCTATCCATGACTACCATGGTTTAGTACGTGTAGGAGGTTTGTTCAGTGGTTAGGGGCATTTACTTAGTGACTGCTTCGTTGTCGAACTAGTGACTGTCGGTGAAGTGAGATTTCTATTATTTCATCTGTCGGTGATTTCGTGTTGGAGTACTGAATGTCGATATTATGACTTGTCGATGAAGTCATATGGACCCCTCAAAACATATACCTTGTCTAAAGGAGACATGAGCCTTTATCTTCTACACCAACAACCAGACCATACACTTATTTATCAGAGTTGATAGAAATGCTCTGAAATGGGTATTGTTTTTTCATTTATTGGTCCATTCATTTTGTTACACTGCTTAGTGGAAAGAAATTTCAAAACTACAGGGGTACATTTTCAATTAACATGAGTTTCTGAGCACTTTTAAGAAATGTGAATTTAAATGAATTTTCAAGGAATGGTGAGCTTCAATGCATTTTCAACTAATGTGAATTACAAGGGAAGAAAAGTTTACCGTTACTTCCACTAAGTCTATTTTCAATGTGTAACTGTTTTGTTTATGAAATGGCCATCAGTCTTTGTGCTATAAAATTTGAAAGCAGTTTTAGTAGTGCAACAGGTAGCATGCTTGTCTTTGGTGCAGAAGGCTGTGGGTTCTACTCCCACACCATGTAGATGGATGCTGATAGTGCAGTGCACTTTTAAAGAGGATGCTGCACTCTTGAGCATGTCATCCTTTGGATAAGATGTTAAGCTGAGGCTCCATATGTCTATGTTTATGGCAGGTGCTGAGATCTTTTGCGTCCACCTGAACTATCAACAAAAGTAGGGACAAGTTCCACAATGCCCTGGCCACATTTCCACTAGTAGTATAAATAACATCAAGGATCTTCCCTAAGGACAGTACGATTCTAGTTGGACTAACTTAGTCAACAAAAGATAAAGAAATGAAAGTATGAAAAATGACAACTCAGAGGGTGAATATCCCAGGACCCACCAGCAATCCAAATAATAACAGCAGCAATTCCACAGGGTACCGGAACAACACAAGGCTGAGTGACTCATTAGATATCCACCATAAGTAAAAAGAGAAAAGTTTATTCCAAGCATAGTGGGAAACCTTTTAATAGATACATAGATGTGGAAGGAATAAATGCATACAAATCGATAAACTGTGTAGACTCTAAAATTTATTCTTGGACAGAACAGATTATAGATATATTTACAAAATCTTATGCAAAAAAGTTCTGCTACACAAAGGGGGCAATAAGTTGTCCTGGTTACATCCAGATAACCTCATATACTGGAATCAAATTAGATTGTATTGAAAAAGAACTGTGCAAACTGGATCCAAAGAAAGCACAGGGAGTAGATTGAATTAACGACCTGAGAATACTTCAGCAAGAACTTACAGTACCATTATATCTATTATTTGCTAGGTCATATAAATATGGGGAGATTCCTAAAGATTGGAGACATGCAGTTATTAAACTTGTATTTAAGGGAAAGGGGAGTAGGACAAATCAAGTTGTATAGACCCTTAAGTCTATTTTCATGTTATGGAAAAATAATGTAGAAGGTAATATTAGATGAGCTAATGTCAGAACTTGATAGGTTGGAACTTGAAACCATATTTCAGCAAACATATGTTGAAGATAGATATATCACCACCTGTAGCATGATGTTCTATAACAATATAATAGCTAGGAATGAAAAATTGTGCTCTGATGTAACTTACATAGATTTAACTTCAGCATTTGACAGAGTCATACACAAAACACTGATCAATGAAATAGAATGACTAGGAATTGATGTACTCTTGATAAAATGGATACCTGCATGGCTCACAAATAGGACATGGCAAGTATCATACAGCAACTGAACAGGTGATATCCTTGGTTAGAGCCAGAGTATCCTGCAGGGCTCTGTCCTAGGCCCTTACATGTTTAGATTGCATCTTTCAGACATAACTTTTTCATCTGAGGTGTTCTATAGTCTATATGCAGATGACCTGAAACTGGGTAAACTGATTATACGTGTTACAGATAAGGCATGCCTGCAAAAGAATTTGACTAAATTGACCATTTGGACACAAGAGAATAATATGCTGAGAAATCTATCAAAAATAAAGCATATGAGATTTGGAAGACATAAATTGAAAGGTGAATATTTAATACAGCACACAGTGATTGAAACCTAGGTATATGGGTAGATCCACCTTTGAGTTTTTCTAATCATATCAACCAATTGGTTAATGATAGGTATAGACCTATAGGTTGTATAAAAAGATTTATATAGTCTATGAAGTCAGAAAAGATTAATCCATTGTTTGTTGGCTACATTAGACCCAAACTTGAGTATGGAATAACAATATGGAAGCCTTATAAGAAAAGAAGGATGAGTAAACTGTAAAGAGAACAGCAGGAATATACCAAGGGCATCCATTGATGTGAAAATTTAAGTTATTATGAAAGACTAAAATATCTGAGCTTGTGCAATGTATCTTATATATAACTAAAAGGAGATCTAATACAGGTATATAGGACATTTACAGATAGCTGCCTCTGGGAATGCTTGGGGTTATCAAAAAGTAGTAGAGAATCATCATATAACTTTCATAGATTATTATATAGGAATAAGAAATGCACTACCTGGTTCTCTGAGAGAGCAGTTGATGCATAGAACAGGCTACCAGATTATATTAAAACAAGTACTAGTGTAGATTTTTTTAAGAACAGCCTGGCATTTTTTATGGGAACAAATGTTTTGGTATACTGGCAGGCTAGAAGGGCATTCATGCCTGTTCTTAAAATATATTTATGTATGTATGTATCCACCTGATATTAATGGCATTATCTCTATTTTGAAATATGAGCAGGTGACTATTAAGTAGTTTTATTGACATAGCATATCATGTGACTGTTCACTATACAGGGTAGAATGTCTTGATACATTTATCCATTCTATAGAAGTTTGAATAGATGAAAGTGCTCAAACTTGTTAAAGGGTGCTATGTTGGGCAGAATTTTCCTGGAGGGTTGTTCATGTGTGGATTTGCAATTGCAGGCAATGTTGACTACATACTGATTTATTTTGTCACTTTGTGTATGGTTGAGCTTCATTTAGCTGGTTTACTCACTCTGCATTTTTGTTGGTAGCTGTTGGTACACTTCAGACATTATCATATCATACTGGATGATCCAGCAGGAACTATCTGAACCACTATAAGATGAGAAATCTTTGCTCCTTCATAGGTGAACTTGGAGAGCATCAGGAATCCCCTACTTTGTCTTCAGCAGTGTGACCTTCATAATCTCCTGAAAGGCAGACCTAGTGACTACTGAAGATCCAGGACTAGGCATCAGAAACATACCTAGGGTGGGAAGAAAGAGGCAGCCACCCCAGCTGCAATGTGGTGGTAGTTTGTAGTGGACTTTATTGCTATACCAAAATTCAGAAATTAATGATGTTATGGTAGTCATCATCGGGAATGAAACCCCAAAGTATTTCGCTAGTTGTTGCTGGTAGAATAGTATAGCAAACCACATCTTACATTTGCAGCAAGCAGTTTGCTTTTGTTTCAAGCAGAAAGTCTTTCTGAATGTCTCCAGATGCTAGCTGAGCTTGCTTTAGGTTAACAGATAATTACTAGGCTAATAAAACCAAGGGGTCTTTTTAAGCCTAGTCATGCTTCCCAAAGTTGAAAATCAAACCCTGTGCTTTGAGTTGTAAGTTAAATACCTTAACTGTGATGCCAACTCCCAGTCTCCCCATGGCTCTGCCAGGTACACCTGGATACCCTGGTGACTGCTGTCCCTCCACAGTATTCATTACAACTGAACGCAGTGAAGAGGAAAGAAAAGCAAAAACAGAAAAAAAGTTATCAAAGTTCATATTTAGACTTATGAAAACCCATCTATGTAAATCTAACGTAATCTAATGTAAATATGTGTATCTATAAATCTATGTCAAACCCATAGCTGTTGGATATGCTCCACTTAAAGAAATCTCAGTCCCTCCGAGCTGCACGCTCTAGGGACCTAAACCTTGTCACCACAATAAACAGAACATGCTGGAGGGATAGATTCCTATCCCAGAGACTTCTCATACTCTGAAACAGACTACCTATCTATGTCAAACAGAGCTCCTCATTAGCACGCTTCAAGAAAAATCTTGATGACTGGATGGGTAATAGGAAATTCACCCTGGGGATCACTTCTGTGGCTCTGCTTGACAAGGGCACAGGGTACCTTTTTGGCTAGGCTTGTATAGGCCCTAGGGCCAATAGCCTAGTACCTACCTATGAACCTATATACCTAAAAATGAACAGGCAAGGGCTTTCACCCAGTAGGACTTCATCAGACCATGTAAAACAGCTAAGACAATATCCATTTATACTAAAAAGAGCAGGAAATCTACAATCAATTAATCCTTAAAGACACATTCAGATAATTAAAACCATTCTACAAAAAAACTTATAAAATGGCAGACTTCCATAACATGTAAACAAATATACTTATATAAAAAATATATAGAGAGAAAATTTTCTAACCATCAGCATATCTCAAGTAGGAATAAAATAGAGAAAAAACAAAAATTAAAAATAAAAAATAAAATTATTTTTAATTTTTGTTTTTTCTCTATTTTATTCCTACTTGAGAAATGCTGATGGTTAGAAAATTGTCTCTATATATTTTTTTGTACAATGGTTTTAATTATCTGAATGTGCCTTTAAGGATTAATTGATTGTAGATCTCCCACTGTTTTTAGTATAAATGGATGTTGTCTCAGCTGTTTTAAATGGTCTGATGAAGCCCTACTGGGTGAAAGAGCTTGCCTGTTATGGAATAAACTTTTCTCTTTTTACTTATGGTGGATGTCTATTGAATCACTCAGCCTTGTGTTGTTCCGGTACCCTGTGGAATTGCTGCTGTTATTAAAGAAATTATAGGTTTTAAATTAAATCCATTTCTCTGCCTTCATTTCAGAAGTAATAAAGAAAACAGTATGCATGCTGACAGTTCTGAGCATTATTTGTGGCAATGGGGGGGGGGGGGGGGGCAAGTAATGGGACACCAGAATGGCTGTGGGGGAGAGGGGTCTTGTCCATTACACTGCCTAGGGTCCCATTTGACCGGGCTCTGTCTCTAGTCTCATAGCTGAAAGTATTGCCAATGAGGAGATGTTTGAAATACATGCCCCACATCATCACCAACAGAATACGTCAGCAAAATGCCATTGCATAATGGCAGGAGTGAAAAAGAAATGCTAATAAGCTTCCAGGTGAAGTCCCTGCACAATGCAGCGTTCATGGGGAATTTGTTTATCTTTCTTATAAGCATCCAGAGCACACCTGTGGGAAAGATCAGACTGAGACATCTTTGGTCCATGGTGCCAGTTTGCAAAAGACAACTGACTGTGGCAAGGAAGGCAGACTTTGTTGGAGATCCTGCTGAATAAGAATCAAATGTAGCGCAGTCCTAATTACAAAATTGTTTTGTGCTTTAGATTAGTAATCTGTTTTTTCCCCTGGTCCTTAAGATTCTACTACACTTGTGGGCTACTCTGATAGAGCTGACTTGCAATCATTTGGTATTTGGATCAATTCAATTCCCACACTAAAATAAAATGAAATTAATAATAGGTTTACTAATAAGTTTACAGATGACTCTTTTTTTTCTAATATCTAGGGCACAGGTTTACAGTAGATTACATTTTCACTGCAGGTACTTGTAAGCTGCAATATCGGACAGGATTTTGACATGAAGCCCTAGCAGACAATTGCTCCATAGTGTGTGTGTGTGTGTGTGTGTGTGTGTGTGTGTGTGTGTGTGTGCTTGTGAAGAAATAGTTACTTTGTTTGGCTGTACTGAAAACAAAGGCTACTAATAAAGGTAAGGGAGTTTACTACACAAAATCCTGTAGTGGTCAGTTCATTTGCGTTTGCTGTTTGGCACCAATTACTTTAGTGGCTGCCGAGTATGAACTGCTGTAGCAAAAGTATTTACTCACTTTAAAGTATTTTACAGGTGTCTGGAATAGAGTGGACTAGAGAAAGTTCCATTTCTTTTGGCAGTTATATTATATTTTTGGAAAGTAAATGTTCAGTAGCTGATCCAGACTCCTGTTTGCTCCTTCATATGCTGTACTGCTTGTTCTTAAATTGATTTGATTTTTTTGTTGTTGTGTTGAAAAACTGAAAAATCTTGTGCTGTCCAAATGTGAGCAGTGAACATGTTTCAGGGTGTAGTGACCTTTATTCGGTTTAGTTATTCTGGATTTAGTACATTCCAGTCTTGAGGTATTGTAACACTAGCTTTTTCTTTTATTATTTATTTTCATTTTACTGACAAATACCCTCAGTTCATGAATTCATAGGTATTTATGCAATGTATGCAATGAAAATGACCACTGTGCATCCCAGGGAAAAATGCTAAGACTTTTAAATGTAGTATCATCTTAATAAAACAGTCAATGGGTTAACTTCTCCAGTAAAGGACTGCTATACTACATATCCCAAGAGTCATTTTGGGATACTCACCCAGTCAAGACTAGATTTAATGATTGTGAAGGTGTTGGATTGCTATATATGAAAAGGAAGTAAAGTAATTATACCTTGTAGAAAACCTTTGATAGTGGTTAGTCATTGTTATAAAATGTTGTGTCGATACCATCTTTGTTGCAAGATAATTCACTTTAAGGTTGATGGAAACCATTTTCTTTGAGAAGCACATTAATAAAACTATCCATTCCATATATAAATATAATGATGTATAATTCCACAACAGATGGTTTGTGTGTGTTTAAAGTGAGAACTGCCTAAGGGCATTACTGTGATTTACCTTTTTTACTACTTCACATCTTTTAAATATGAAAGTCCTGCATATTGACAGAAACACAGGCAGTAAAATGTGCATGCATTTGGAAAACAGAGGGCACATGTAACCAAAAGAAAACAATTTTTTTGCTAGGGGCTAGCCCCTTGCAGCCCTAGTAACTACATATACTATCTATGAGATCAGACAATCCGAGGGAAATGGAATAATAAGCCACTTTGGTGCTGTTGATCTATCACACCAGTTGACCATCTGCATAAATTGACCAAATTTGGTCGATCAATCAACAATTGACATTGCAGTGTGTTGACATAATTCAGTAGACCCAGATATGGGTCTGCTTTGTATTACCAAAATTACTCTTTACTGAACATAAAAATGAGGAGACAACCACGTTGAAAACTTACTTTAATAGTCACATCAGCGGAATTTTAATCCGGGAAAGGAAGCAGTTGGCCAACATGGGGAAATTTCTCCTTTTTCCCATCTCGGAACTGTTATATTTAGTTGGGGGGGGGGGTGAAACCCTCAACTTGGGTCGGTTTGATATGCTTCAATGTGTTTGTTTTGTAATGTTGGCCAACTGCACCCCTTCCAGATTAAAATTCTGTTGATGTGACTAAACATTAAAGAAGGTTTTCAATGAAGGTGTCTCATCATTTTAAAGTTCGGTAAAGTGTAATTTCAGTAATGCAAAGTAGATCCATATATATATATATATATATATATATATATATATATATATATATATATATATATATATATATATATATATGCATATATGGGTCTACTTGAAAACACTGATGATGAGAACACAGAGACCGGAAGATCGACAATTGAGATGACCGACAGTTTAAAAGCCCAATGCTGAGAACACAGACATGTTAAGGTAAGTGAGCGATAGTGACAGACTTTAGGGTTAGGGGCGGGTTAAGTGAGTGTGCGATAGTAACGGACCTTAGGGTTTGGGTTAAGGTTAGTGCATAGATAGTTGTGTATGTAAGGTTCAGTGTAGGTTTGTAAGGTTTTTGGTGTGCTTGTGTTGTGTGTGTGTATTTTTCGGAAAAGGTATTTGTTTTCTTGATTGTCTGGGTTGTGGTTTGTCGGGCGTGTGAAGTTTCGTGCTTTTAAACTGCCGGTCATCTCAGTTGCCGATCTTCCGGTCTTGGTGTTCTCGTCGGTGTTTTGGCATGTCGGTGTATTCAAGTAGACCCATATATATATATATATATATATATATATATATATATATATATATATATATATATATATATATATATTTTCATGCACACACACGCACGTACATGACACCTTTTTTTCCTCAGGTCTCAGGGGCTGGATTTTTAAATGAACTAAAAGTTTGTCACATGGCAACCCAATGGCACTAAGAGTGAGTTTTATCAGTAATGCTAGCTGTTGCCATCTCTCCTTTTCTAATTGGAGACTACACCTTAAAGAAACAGATTTTGGTGTCGGGTAAGAACCATATGGCCCTTTAGTCTGTCAATTATTTTTGAAAACTAACTGCAGGACATTATTTCTTTGAAAGAGATTACTCTGCCCCCCCCCCCCCCAAGTCATTAAAAGAGTGGCATTATGCCTGTTCTATGTGCTGATGAACTCCATCTCCTTAGAAAGTGTTGAATGATTGAACATCCTATCTCTTGCAAATAATGCTTTTGTATGTGTTTTCAGGTGGTTCAAAAATTAGGAACCACACCACATGCACAAGTCACTGTTGCTATAACTCTGACCCAGATAACTATTAGCAAGACTTGTGATAACCAAAAAAAAATGTCATATCATGCATCATTTCTAAAGGAGTATGTCCATCAGTGGCTGATATAATAAGCCTTAGCGCAAGAAATCTGGACAAAGCAAAAAATAATGGGGGGACAAAAGCCTAGAAGTAGACATATATTTTAAATATTGCTTTTTATAAAACTTATAAATTTGTTAGACTAACAGGTTTTATGTTATCATGCATTTCTGAAAGATGTAAAGTCGGAAACTCAATAAATTTAGCAACTTGAATAATTTAGAATCTGCTAGAAAACCAGAAATTCTAAGTGGAACAGAACAAAAATATTAGGCAAAAATGACATTCTGTGAAAATCTGGACAGTTGAGAGGTGTTAACTGAGATTAGTAAAAACTGACATTTGCTGTTTAACAGAGGTCTAAATAAAAGTAAAACCTTAGTTTCTCTCCTACTTTATAGAGAGATGCAGTCATCACTGGAAAGGCAAAGTAAAATAGATTAATACTTTGTCCAGAACACATTTTTTATTACTCCCAAACTCACAAACATTGCTGGCTTTTGGACAAGTCATATTTTTATTTTATTATATATTTATTTACCAAAGATAGCTTATTATTCTCAGTGGAATATTTCTAAGCACAAGCTTGGTGAGTATATCATAATGCAAGACATCTATTTATGTGATTTAGAAAGAAGGCCGGAGCATTTATATATGTTACATCCTATGAAGCTAAGTTCAGTTTCCCATACCACAGGTATGGAATAATTAATAAGAGTAATGTAAATGAGCGTGCTCTGACATGGATACACAGTCATTTAATCCTTAACCCATGCAACACTTTACAAGTATTTGCCACCAGCTTTCACAGTATAATGAGTCTTTTCTGAAATTCCTGACCTGAATATTTTAATATACTGCAAGACCTGAAACTTGAAAACAGCCTTAAAAATGTTTAGCTAATGCATTACTCTTAATCCTGGTGTCTTTTTTTTTCATTTCATTCAACTGTTGTAAAAGGCATTTGTGAATGGAATGTTCCATTTAGCCAACATAAAAATATGACATTAACAAATGCCCTGATAAAACTACTCAACTGCTCTTACAGACAATTTTTGTATCGAAGTAATACTTGCCCCTTGTTTTATGCCATGATGTGGCAGTTTTTCTCAAGCTTCTTCTCCTTTTTCAGTTAATTATTTTACACAGCATCCACATCTAAACCATATCTATATGATGGCAGAATACATTTTAGCTGCAGCATTATTACTAAAAAGAATCTTACAAGAGTGTTTTAATAATTTTCTATACCTCCTTATAGTATTTTATTCTAGAATAAAGTTAATGTCATTCTATATGGTTTTCTTCTCTTTATTTCTATTATTTAGAACAATTGTCATTAAGAAATGGAAATATAAGCAACTGGCTCCGATTCAAACTCTTAAGTTTTGAATCCTGTACACTGCCAGGAAATGTTCTTTTTCTTCTACATGTCATTTTCTTTAATGCACATCACATGTAGTGTTAGTAACTGCTCTTAATAGCTGACTGTAGAATATTCCTCTTAGTACTGAACAGATAATAACTTTTAAAATGTCACAGATTTTTTTTGACTGCCTTTCAGTTCACCATTGAGCACTGCCTCTCCCCAGCTGCCCCATAAACCCATTTCATAGGTTCATAGATTGGTACTAAGCTAACTGCTCTTGTGAGCCATTTTAAGCCTAGCCAATTATCCCTTATAAGGCTCAAACCCTGCACCTTGTGTTTGTCAGGCAAACACCTTAACCATTAGGCCACCCTCCCAACCCTAGTTTTGATGGACTGCTATGATATATCCACACTCATAGCCCTGTCGTCTTCCCCACAGGCAGCAGCCAGCTCTCTACTGAATTATTTGCACTCTTAATGACTGATGAAAGAACAAAAAAAAAGCTCTAGGGATATAAATAACCACCCTTCTCTTTTAAACTTCATTTTTACAGGAGGCAAGTCCCCCTGCACTTCTCAATGTGGGAGACAATCCCCCCAAAGTTATATATAGCAACTCTGAGAGCTCCAATCCTTGGAGAAAAGGGAACATTTTGGGATGTTGGACATGTTTCATTTACAGAAGTCCCAATCCCTCTCAGCCACACGGTCCAGGGACATAAACCTTGTCACCACAATAAACAAAACATGCTGGAGGGATAGGTTCCTGTCCCAGACACTCCTCATACTTTGAAACAGACTGCCTATTCATGTCAAGCAGAGCACCTCATTAGCCCTCTTTAAGAAAAATCTTGACAATTGGCTGGGAAATAGGAAATTCACCCCGGGGATCACTTCTGTGGCTCTGCTCGACAGGGGCACAGGAAAATAATTTTTGGGTGGCGTAAGCCAGGGAATCTTTATGGTTAGGCTTATACAGGCCCTAAGGCCGATAGCCTAGTACCTACCTATTTACCTAGGAGGCCATCACTGGCTTAGCAAGGCTATTTTTACAACCATTCAGTCTTTATGTTTCGAGACTCAATCTAGCAGGCCTGATATTTCAAATGGTTACCATAGCAGCCTTAGAGCACATTCATTTTCTTAAGGCAAGAGACAAGAGAATTAGATTTGATAGCCATCGACCATAAAGCTAGGGAAAAATTTTTAAGCCTTAGTATCTACAATATATGCTCAAAGTGTCTAAAGGGTTGGTTTTGATGGACTGCTATGATATATCCACACTCATAGCCCTGTCTTCTTTGTAGAAAGAACCTCTGCTAATCTTCAGTGTGGATTCTGCTATGGAAGTTATGCCCAGGCATGTGTTCCCTTCCCCTCACCCCAAAGCTAAGCTTTGTCTTTTCTGTCCTTCCCCATGCCAGATACAACAGGTACTCAAAACGTTTGTCAAACCTGGAGCACTTACATGCTCAATGTCCAATGTTTTTTTTACACAACTCAAGAGACCCCAAGTGGATTATCTAAGAAATTAAATGAGCAACCACTCCCCAAACAGCGAGTAATCCACCAAAACCCCCAAACAAGCAGCAGCACAACACAAGATGGATATCTGTGGCAGAAATGTAACACAACGGATAAAATCAAGACCCAGTTTATTAAAAGCTAAGCACTTTTGCAGTGATCCACACTGCTTCTTCAAACACCAGATTACAACAAACAATTTACATTTATATACTCCAATAAAATGAATTATCCTATCAGATTGGAAAGAACACCCCTCCAAAAATTACTAAAACCAAAAGCAACCCTCCCTATAATTAAAGAAGTACTACTGAAAACAAATACATACAGACAGTTGTTTCACTTTAACCTCCTTGATTTCAATACAGTTTTTAAGGGGACATGATCATTTAACCCAAGTCCTCTGTGTGCCCCGTTTCAGGATCCATTGTAATTCTATATTTTCTGTCCTGTTAATAAGATCACCCTTCCTTACATGCTCAACAACTACATGTAAAACTTGGAATGGGAATGTATGCTCATTCCCAGCATGCATTATGTACTTGGCTAAGGCACTATACTCATAGCCCTTTCTGGTGCAATACATGTGGTCCCTCACACTCTCCTTGAGACGCTGGTTGGTTTTGCCCACATAAAATTTAAAATAAAGCTAACAGTGGGCCACATATAAAGCATTTTTGGTATTGCAATCAGCATCTGCCTTGAATTCCCATAAGTGGCCACTGTGTGTTAACTTTCTGCCACAGATATCAATCTTGTGTTGTGCTGCTGCTTTTTTGGGACTGGTTGCTTATTTGTTTTCTATTACAGTAAGCATGGCAGAAGGCTTTACAGTGAATGGAGAAAGCGAGTTCAGCCATTCCCAGACTGGTGTCAGGAATAACCTGTGGGAGAGTCTACCTACTGAATCTTGGGCGGCCGTCATGGGAAGGATGTGTCGGAGCACCCGCTGAGCCAGGATGCTCCTCCTCTAGAAAAACACATCACCTTGTAAATGAGAAATAAAAGTATGAACCCTCTGGAGAGAGTCAGGTCTGAAGTGAAGTGTCATATGCAGAATACAACAATTAGCATCCATTTAGATAGAGTGACTTTATATACTAAAGATGGAAAGATGGATTGGTCCTCAGGAAGAAAGAAAAGGAGGTAAAAAGGCGGTTTACACACCAGAGCACAGCCAGACACCTCTTGGCTGGAAGGCTGAAGTGCTACCAGAAGGCAGTCTTCCAGGAAAGGTACTTAAAATCAGAGAAGAAGCTGCAGGCTCGGAGGGAGGAGCAGTAAGGGCCTGACTAGACAAGTCCCAAGGTGGTACAACCTCCTCCTTGACTGGAGGCCTTTAAAAAAACTCCTTTGAGAAAAGTTTTGTCTGTTGAAAATCCACACCGCTGACATAGGTGCCGAGAAAGGATCCAAAGTTCTCTGCATCCAGAATCCATGGTGGATTGATTTTGTGAGACCATGAGGAAGGGAACCAAGGTTGTCGAGGCCAAAATGGGGCAATGAGAATCATTCTATTGACAGACGTGGAAGAAAGGATAAGGCACTGAGCTTGTGTCCCAAGGATGCTGCATTGAAATTGCCCATTCCCAGACTCTCATGGCCTCTCAACAAAGGGGTAAGACCTGGTTCCTCCCTGCTTGTTGATATACCAGACTACCGACATGTTGTCTGTCTGAATCGCAATAGTCCCAGGACATTTATATGCAAGATTCCACCGCCTGGACAATCTTTTCCCGCAGAATGCCCCACCCGAGGCAAGAACCACTGAACTTGAAGGGTCCATTGAGACCCGCATGCGTAAACGGGCATGAATGAATAGAACCTAGGGGCCCCTCCGAAGCTGTTGCAGGAGAGATGGTTGCAGGATCGCTGTCACATGACACTTCAGGCTGGATCTGGTCTAGTCTTCCTCTATGAAATCTATAATTTGAGTGGGATGATAAGAAACCTCCTGGATCGCCTGTCCATCCGAATGTATCCTTGAGGTCTATGGAGCACATCCAGTCGTCAAGAGGGGAGTATAGATTGCAGGGTGACCATCGACAGGTTCAACTGGGAAAGGTCTAAGATTGGTCTTAAGTCCCGTGGAACATCTGAACCTTGAATAGGGGAATAGAATATCCTTCGATATAACCAAAACACCCACTGTGTGTTCGTTATGGACCCAAGTCAGGTGGGCCGAAAAAAACCCCCCGAGCCTCCAGAGACCGGACAGCCAAGCAACCCTTCAGGGCTGCTGCGGGGTCTCTCAGAGAAAGATTCTGTTGCAGGAGCCCCCTGCCTCCTCTGCCACGGAAGGACTGGTTATCGGTTCTTAGAAGAAGGACTCTGGGGGAGCTGAGAAGGGACTCGACGGCAGAAAACAAGGCAGAACCATCGGGGGCATTCGCCAAAGTCGTCGTTTGAAGGGCTCAAAAATCACAAATGCGGAGCCAGGCCTGTCGCCTCATGACTAGTCAGTAGCATGAGACAGTAGCGATAGATGTATTGAAACTGATCTGAGAGTGGCCATTCGGGTGGAGTAAACCTGTTTATCCTCACTCGAGATGGAATTCTTTAATCAGATCCCGCTGCATCCTAATGACAGGATGCACGGAGGACTCTCCTGGGCCGGCTGCAGCCATCATCATGGCATCTACTGGGGGACCCTTACTCCAGTGGGTGCGGTCTGATGGAGGGGAAAAGGAAAGCCTAAACACACTCAACACTAACTAACTCAAGAAAGAAAATAAAGATTTTTAAAACTTTTTTAGTCAAAAGATTCATAGATTATGCAATTTTATGGTTGTGCAACAAAATCCCTTTCTTTTGGGTGAGTTACCATTTGTTGTTAATGAACAGGATTTATCAGACTGACTATTAGGTGCATGACTTGAAACGCAACTTGGAGAATGATTTATATAAATACAAAAGGCTCCAATGTCAGTGTTTTCACCTTGAGGTTTATTTGAACCTAAATGTTATACTCAGAGGTTTAAGGGCGTTAAACATGCCTATGTATGGTGATGTGTATCCACGTTATTGGCCCAATGGCAGAAAAACAGGTCGGGCGTACCTGAAGCTGTTAGTGGACATTTTCCAGCCTATGGAGCTGGAATTACATTAGAAAATTGTCCAACAACAAGATAGACCTAGTGCATCTTATGGGGGGAAAAAAACAGTTGATCTCTTTTTGAATGACTTGATTGAGAAGGTTGTGGGCTATGAAAAGAGACTTTTGCAGCAGAAGTGGAAAAAGTTAGCCAGGGATGTAACTCCAAAAGACGGAAGTGGCAAATTGGAATGCGGAATCCGCGATGTTGCCCAATCAATGCCAGGAGTGAGAAGCAGCAAATTGGAACGCGGAATCTGCAGCATTGATCAATCAGCATCCCTTAGTGAATGGTGTGATCAATCAGGGTGAACCAGGAAATGTGACTTCCCCTGAACCATACATGTCGACGTACTCCACACCATTGGCTGAATGTCCACCATTAGTTAATGTGAATTCTTCCTTGGCTTCAGAGGAAACAGGACACATGGTTAGATGGAAATCCTTCTGTCACAGAGAGAGCATGTTTTTCCAGGACTGCCTCTTCCCTACCACAATATGAGGAGGAAATTGTTCGAACAAGAAGTACAATAGGGAGGGCAGAAAACAAAGGAGCTGCCACAGTCCAGTCACATGATGATAATAAAGAAAATGTGGGGGCTTGAGCAAGAGGTTTAGTTTGGAACATTTCAAGCTACAGCCTAACGGATGCTGAAGAATCCCTTTTGACAAAAGGTTTGACTTTTATTCCATCGGCTAGAGCTGATATTACAGACTTACTTGTTGAACTTCATTTGTTTATACGCAATCTTATTTTGAAAATGATGTTTGGCAATAGCGATGATTGTACTGATGCAATATGTTTTAGAAAACCTAGTGTTTACATACCAACTTTACCTCCTTGCTGTAGAATTATTTTTGTTGGCTTGTGAGGCAAAATTATATGAACTCTTTCAGCACAGGAATAGATGTAAAAGCAGCAACCTAACTAGATTTGAATAACAAGATTTGCATAGTCTACAGAATAATGTAGGAATTGTCATTCATCCTGCTGACAAATGTGGACCAGTCCTGGTGTTAGATTCAAGCTATTCTTATGAGGGGGTCCAAAATTAGTTGTCTGATCCAAATGTCTATGAAGCTGTAAACTTGAATGTGGTAATGGATATGAAACAATTTATTGATAATTGTCTGCTTGAGTACTTATGTATGGGGTTGATTACTAAGGATCTTTATGAATTTTTTTTAGAGTAAGTGAGCCCCTGATACCCCAAATGCATGGTCTCCCCAAGATACACAAGTATCCTACTCGACCCACTTTTTGACCTATAATGGCTGGCTGACTGAGTCTGTTTCTATATATCTAGATAAAACAGTTGAGACTGGTCTTAAATGAGAACCTGACAGTGTTGAAAGATATTGACCATTTCTTGAGGGTCTTATATGAGGTGACCTCAGGTCCCAATCAGAAGGTGGTAGATTCTGGTTACTTTGGATGTAGTCTCACTCTTTACCTGTATACCCAACGAGAAGAGGATCAGGATGATTAAAGCTAGTCTAACCAGATGTGGCAAATTTGAGCCAAGGCAGGTAGATTTGTTCTGTCTTTTTTGGAATTGGTCCTAAGGCATAACATCCTTATCTTCAAGGGCACATGTTACTGGCAGAAAACAGAAGTAGCAATGGGCACTAGCTGTGCCAACTCCTATGCCAATCTGGTTATGATGGAATGGGAACACCAAGATGTTATTGGTCATAATAACCCTCACATTAGTATATATATTGACGTTTTGTTGATGATCTCTTCATTGACTGGAAGGGTGATGAGAGTCGAGTCAAGTCGTTCTTCCAGTATTTGAACACCACTAGTGAGTTTAAGTTCACCATGAGTAAGTCCAAGGTCAAAATTGACTTTTTGGATGTCACAGTAGTAAGAGAGGGAACCAAGCTGTCCACCTTGATGCACAGAAAGGAGTGCTACTGACCTGCCTATCTACCTAAGGGGGAGCATGCATCCCCAACACAGTTTTACCAACATTGTAAAAAGGCAAGCAATGAGGACATCACGTCTGTCCTGTGAGAATGTAGATTTTGAGAATGGTCTACACACTCTGAAGGAAGAGTTTGTTGAGAGAGGTTACAGCCAGGCTGAGACTGACCGGGCACATCTAGTAGTGGTTCAGGAGAGAGAAAGAGGAGGGTTAGGCCCTACTTCTCTAGCTACAATGGGGAGAGAATGAAGAGCTTAGAGCACAGTTGGGAAGTCCCTGTCATCTTATCTTACACACAGGATGTGGGCATGGTGAGGGATGTGATTTGCAGCAACTGGCATATTCTTCACATTAATGATAGAATGAGTGGGTTAGTAGGTAGATGACCCAGATTTATTGACAAGAATAGAACACTGAAGCAACGGTTATGTTATCCCAGGTTCCACAGTATCCTTAATGAGTGTCTGTTGGGCACCCATAGGTGTGGGGTCTGCGCTTTTTGTGAGTTTGTTGCTGAGTCTAGATATTTCAAGCACCCTGAGTCTGGCCACTTATGGTAACTCAAGGCAGCTGATGATTGCAATACCAAAAATGTTGTATATGTGGGCCCACTGTAGGCTGTGTTTGAAATTTTGTGTGGGCAAAACCAACAGGTATCTCAGGTAGAGGGTGAGGGACCACATGCATTGCACAATAAAAGGCTACGAGTATAGTGCCTTAGCCAAACACACTTTGCAGGTTGGGAATGAGCATACATTCTTATTCCATTCCACGTTTTACATGTAGTTGTTGAGCATGTAAGGGAGGGCAATCTTATTAACAGGCCAGAGAATATAGAATTACAATGGATCCTGAAACTTGGGGCACACAGAGGACTTGGGTTAAATGATCATGTCCCCTTAAAACCTGTGTTGAAATCAATGAGGTTAAAGTGAAACAACTGTCTGTATGCATTTGTCTTAACTTCTTTAATTATAGGGAGGGTTGCTTTTGCTTTCATTCATTTTTGGAGGGATTTTCTTTCCAATCTGATAGGATACTTAATTTTATTGCAGTGTATAAATGCAAATATTTGTTGTAATATGGTGTCTGAAGAAGTAGTGTGGATCACTGCGAAAGCGCTTACCTTTTAATAAACCAGGACTTGATTTTATCCACTGTGTGTTACCTTTCTGCCACAGATATCCATTTTGTGTTGTGCTTATCTAAGAAATTATTGACTGATAGAGTTCAAAGACATTATAACCAAACCACAAGTCAACTGTTTTTTAAAACCAAAATATAATTCAGAATGTCTAATTTCATGGAGTAAACTATTCCATACCCTACCAACTCTGATGATAGAAATTGTCCCAGCCTCTGAAATTCACCTGGGACAATGCAGCCAAATAATATCTAGTATTACAGTTATGATTCAGAAATCTGATATCCAAATGTGGTAGAAAGTATTTAATCTAAACAGTACTTATACAAGAGTAACAGTTCCCTACAGATTATAGCAATAACCCATGCCTGGGTGTGGGTAATGCTAAATTTACCCACGGTTGGCGTGGTTTGGTCCCGAGGGCGAAGCCCGAGGGACCAAACAAAGCCAACCGTGGTAAATTTAGCATTACCCACACCCAGAAGTGGGTTATTGCTATTATACCATGACATTATTTAAGAAAAGAAACTGTTACTTTTCTTAAATAATGGCATAGTATAATGCCTGTTTACTGCCCTTCCGCAGATGTCTGGCATCCGGTAGTTCTGATGTACTGCGCGCCTGCGCAGTACATCAGAGTTGTGGGCAAGCAATGAGAAAGCAAGATCTCCGTTGCTTTTTTTGTCTCGCTATGTTAAATGAGTTTAACATAGCGAGACATAAGCAACGGAGATCTTGCTTTCTCGTTGTTTTAAACATTGTCTGCTATGTTAAATGGGTTTAACATATGACAGTTTAAAATAAGCAACGGAGATCTCCGTTGCTTATTTTAACTGTCTCGCCATGTTAAACCCATTTAACATAGCGAGACAGTGTTTAAACGAAGTTATACTAATGGAAAAAAGTCCGGGCGACCGGACCTTTTTCCATTAGTATAACTCGATTTACAATGGGCACGCTGGCCAATCAGCGTGCACGTTTTGGGGGGGTCATGGTATAATAGTCTATACCCCACAGAGTACAAGGATTAAAAGCGTTAGTCTTTATTTATTGGAGTACCTTTCACTGACCTTGAGAAAGATTTCTGTATGAATTCTACTCATTAACTGTTGTGTATTTTTATAAAATGAAAGGGAGCCACAGTATTCAATTATTGGTTTCACTGTAGCCTTATATAAAGGGACCAAAACACCTTCTTCCCTGCTCACAAAGGATCACCTGATATTACTTAATATAGAATAGCACACGACAGTCAGATGTTCATTAAAGGTAAGACCAGAATCCATGACTGTTTGCAGGTCATTTACACATTTTACTCTAATAGTTGACTGACAAACTAGAGTGAAGGGATATTCATGAGAATTTTTCCCAAAAGGAAGAGTAGTATATGTTACAGCATCAATCCTCATACCTACTGAGACAGACCAATAAAAAAGATGGTTTAAATATATCTGTGGGGATTTTTTTTCCTGGCTATCGCTAACAATACCTCCTACTTTTCTATGGTCAGTATACTTTATCAGCCAGAGTATCAAACAGTGGGATTTGTGTCATTAAATTTCCAAACAAACCAGGCTCCAGCACCAGTTGCTGGGAAAACCCCTTAGAAATGTCTTTGCAATCAAAGTAGCACTCAAACACGAACAACAAATTTTCTCCTTGACATCTCTAATGTTTTCTCCCTGAATCTACCCATCATGGAATCACCAGTAGCATGTACAGAGTAACCTCCCAAACAACTCTCAGCTATCCGAGGGAGTTTGCATATTCAAATTAATCAAGATAAAAGAATAAGAAGTGTTAGCTTTACCTCCCAAAGCTTCTTTTCTCTTTGTCCTAATATTTTCAAACTCATCTTCCTCACATACACAATGCTGCTCACTTTCATTAAATTGTCTTATTTAAACAATCACACCTGATATATTCCTAACTGAATCTGCATCTTTACAATTAACCTGAAAAATATTGCAAATAGTTGTCAGAAATTATCCCTCTTCTGTTATGGGGACATGTAAAGCCTGAACCATGTGTTTTATTAAACCACTGCCTAAACCTAAACCACTGCATTATTTAAGTCTACAGAAGGTATAAATATGTCAAATGCAATATCTTATGATTAGACACTTATTTTTCTGGTGTGCATAACAACATTCATATCAGCACCCTGGAGTTTGTATTATCAGTGCTTACTATGCCAATCTGACAGCAAAACTTATCAATGAGAGCCAGCCCAACTATCACAGTCTGGACATCACAGTTCTTAAGGAGACGCATTTAAGTGTAAATATTTGTACTTTCATTATCTGCTGTAACAGAATTCGCAAACTGACCAAGAGTTGACATTTCTGTTGTATAGCTTACATACAGAAAATTGGGTAAGAAACACCCTTGGGACCAGGTCTTCCAAACGATACTCAATCATCTGATCCAGATGTGAAAAATTTGAGGAATGAAAAAAATACATAAGGATATTATCTCACCTAAATTCAAAACACTATAAAGATTTACCTTCAGCATGACCATAAACTGCCAAACATACCTAACATGCACATATGAGCAAAGCTTCACTCATGTCAGCTCTCCACGGGCAGGTTAAACACTAACCTTAGGAGTCCGATTGCTTAATGCCACCCTTCTGTCAGCTCTCGCACTCAGGAAATCCTTACAGCCCCTCATAAAATTTAAATAAACTGCAGTTGCCACTTGCCCTTAATGGTACAAGAGGTTCTACCACAAAGAAAAAAAAAACACTAAAGAAGCTTTACAGGCACGTTTCCACTCCTCAGAAGAGTAGTCACACACACGTTGATGCATGCTCACTTTAGGTAGGTTTAAATACTACCCCTAGCAGCCTGTATAGTTAATGGCTACCTTCATTCAGCTCTTACACTCAGGAAGTCCTTCCAGTTCCTCATGCCTCATGTGCTGGCATTAATGTTTTTCTTTATATACTACTTTTCAAATTTCCCAAAAGTTAATTGCTGAAAATACAATCATCCAAAAAGTTCACTGAAATTGCTTTTTTTTGTATGTCCACTATCAGGTGTTCTTGACTATGTTTAAACAATTGTACCATACTGCCAAAATTCAATGTATCCCACCAACAGGTAATAAATTCATCCTTGATGTATCCAGTGGGGGGTGGAGCAGGACCAGCATATTTACCCAACATAGTGGCAGGTTATTGTGCTTCTTCCTGTTCCAGATTTGTGCATACATGTGACTTTGACACAGACAACTCCACGGCACTACCTTTTGGTCATATGAAACATTTATTCTTGCATCAGACAACTCCACGGCACTACCTTTTGGTCAAATGAAACATTTATTTTTGAAACCTTCACATTGTGCTTCAAAATAAGGCCACAAAGGGCACTGTTTCATCCTAGCTGGAACAGTCACTAAGCATCCCTTATAAGCCACCATCAGGATTATTACTGAAAAGGGAATTAAAATACACAATAATGAACACATCTTGTTCAATTTTAACACTTATTTTTAACCGAAGTACAATTCCTGTACCAGAAATAAAAGTTGTAGTCTTAGCCACCAATGGGTTTAAATATACTAAGAAAATTAGCAGGTGTTTTATTAATGTAAACTCAAAAGACATCACATACCTGACTCATCTACCTAGGCACCCAGTAAAGTAACAGAGACTGGGTGGATTATTCAT
Organism: Protopterus annectens; assembly: GCF_019279795.1. Lineage (NCBI taxonomy): Eukaryota > Metazoa > Chordata > Ceratodontiformes > Protopteridae > Protopterus > Protopterus annectens. Next base: position 526,320,946 of record NC_056743.1, read on the forward strand.
CGTGTACAGACTGTTTCAAAGTAAACTGGGTGGAGATTAGGTACTCTACAATGATCACAAACTCCAACATCCTTGGAGCAATACCTTCCTGGTATTGTGTTAGCTCTACTCTAAAAGCCTGAATGAATACAGCCTCAGCTGTTTAGTTCATGACATAGCTATAACCAGGTGTAAAAAGTATTCCCAATCCAAATAAACATACCACCAGCTAACATCAAAACCCTGCAAAAGATATACAATGTTTTTATCCATTTGTTGCACCTATCATATACTCAAACCATCAAAATAAGATACAATCATCTCCAAAGCAAAGCTAAACAAAAAGGCAGCTAAAGCTGTTGCCTATCAATACTTATAATAATCAAGAAGTGTGAACTGCTGAACTGAATGTAAACCCCATTAAATAAAGAGCCAGTTGGCTACACATTACTCCTATGGGGATTAAGCCAGTCCTGGAATCACTGATGAGTTAATTATATAGCTATCCTCACCTGAATGACCCATCCATTCATCATCTCTTAACCAGTCCTACAGGCAGCAACTAGTTGTTTTAATGTTCCAACTGTGAACTACTACCCTGGCTCAATATCACTATCAAAACTCTTTAAGCCCCTCTGCCAATTTCCATTCAGGGTCCCTTATTCATGTTAGTAGGAATATTTTTTTCTATCCTTAAAGCACCATTTCCATTCCTCACACTATATACACCTACCTTTCAGGGTCAAGGAACCCTAACCACAATGAATGCAAGCAAAGTATCCATTTTAGAAGCTATAAACGCCTACATGATCTCCTGTGCTGAGTAGATACTGTCTGCAAATACCTACTAAACTCATATTTGCTGAACCTGCAAAAGGTTAAATATGATCAGTGCTCTACCTCAAACAAAATTAAATAAATAAATAAACATGGGTTGCAGCTTTGATGCAAAGTACAACAAGGATACCTTTGACCATGTTATATATTGGAGTCTCCTTACTGTGCAATTATTGTAGTCTAAACATTGTGTCCCTGTGTGTCCAGCTTATTTGCTTCCACATTCCCCTTCTATCGCAACCATGTCTCTTACCAAACTTCCACATCCTTATGACTCACTTCCTGTCTCCTAACTAGTTTCCTCACTCACTGTATGAGACCATACCTTCCTCTGTTTATGAAATCCCCTTCCTTCAATCTGTTTGCTATCAACTTCTTTGTCCAAACTTTCGCTAGTTGTAATCCAGGTCTTTTATCAAGTACGCCCCTCATTCCTCACAATGCATTCCATACAGACAGAAACCACATCACTTTCATACCACAGACCTTCTCCCATTTTCTGAACCTACATCCATAGCATACGAGTCTTCTCATAACATCAGCATATATGTAAATTATCTGCTTTCACATCTCCAATAAGCTATCACTTCTCATCACTCATCTTTGATCTTTCTGAAAGTCTTATACCACCTACATAAATAGTACTTCTTGACGTCAACAACCTCATTCTCTTCACTAATCTTGGTAATAGCCACACTTTTTCCCAAATCTTATTTTTCCCATAGGTCTCTTTTTTAACTCAGATTCATCGTCAGCTTTTTCAATTTTTTCACTGTGCTATTTCTCCTAATTCACTATAAAGGAAGTTCAGCCTATTCCTCTGAGTCCTAAACTAGCCCAGCTTCTCAACCACTATCTTGTCCACCTCACTGCTGAGCCTCTCCTATTTTTGATTCCTGAGAATGTGACTCACTACCACATTATGCAACAGCCATTCTCTGTTGGAGCCATACCCCTCTTTTACCTCCTTAGATGTGCAGGATTCTCCATTTCCAACTTTGCATATTAAATCCTTGACAAATCAATCCATTTCAAGCTCATTGCAAGATAAGTTTTGTTTTTTAACTGGATCTTTCATGGTCTGACAAATCTTCCATGAGTTAAATAAAAGTCTAGTTATGATTTTTTCAAGCCATTAACACAACTATTTATCTATATCCACTTTGACTTTGCCCATGTGTCTTGTTCGTTGAAATGCAAAAAAATTTTTCCCCAGGCTACACACTTATGCTGATTTGCTTCTTGCACCTTGAACCTTTGCACCATTTTAATTAACGTTTGGTAATTCCTAAAATATGACATCCCCAGTACCCCGAACCTCTACTCTTCTTAAACTTTCTTTACTGAACTATTCCCTGTTCCTTCCCATATATGTCTGTAACAATATCAGTAGATCTTTTTAATGAATCCCTCCTGTGGGCTTATCCCAAGCTGCTATGACAAGTATATAAAAACACAGTATAATCACTCTCATCAGTTCTCTTCTTACAGATATAGTAACTTACTTATTCATTTACACAGCAGGATTTGGTTCTTGCCAATGAACTCTGAACAAATATTTAGCAATAATCCATGACTAGGTATGTGTATCACAGGATTTTCTAATGTTTGACATGATTTTATTACAACTGTAAAGTACTAATGATTAAACAAATCCAGCTGCAGGTAAAACCTGCGATAACCATACACACAGGAGGATAATTGCTATTATACAAGATCATTTTTTAAATAAGAAATAGCTTGTCTTTTTAAAACAATGCCATTGTATAAATGGACTTTAATGTTCTTCTTCCCCTTTCTCCTTTTAGAAGACATCTGAAGCACATAAACCAACATCCTTAAATATTTTTTCTCACCGCACAAAGTAACCCAATACCCGGTACTTCTAACAACATACCATAATAAGTAATGATTTCTTTGCAATAAACTGAAGCCCTGAAACCCATCCAGATTCGCCAAAAATGTTCAGCGATGCTTATAACATTTTCTGCACATCCATCAAAAGAACAACTCAATCATTTGCAGGCAAACTGTTCTGCTCCCATCTCATCATCAGCCCCTTTTCCCATTTTCTATATGGGGTCGGGGTATCGTGTTAACTGTCTCCATCTCTCTCAATTCAGTGCCGCACTCCTACCTTCTTCAAACCTCATGCCTGACTGTCTCAGATCTTCTTTCACACTATCCATCCACCTCTTTGCTGGACATCCTTGTTTCCTCTTACTTTCTTCCTATCTGTCCCAAATCTTCTTCACCAGATTCTCTTCTGCTTTCCTGCAAATGTGTACGAACCACCGTAATCTGTCCTCTTTGATTTTTTTCTGCAACTGGATCTACTTTGGCTTCTGTTCTTATGTCCTTATTTCTTTGTCTGTCCCACAGTGTGCATCCTACTACCCTTCTCAAGCACTTCATTTCCATCACCTGTAGTTTCGTCCATTCTGCCTTACTGCCCAGGTTTCTGTACCATACAGTAGTACTGGTTTCACCACTGTCTTGTACACCTTACCTTTTAGCTTCTTTGCCATTCTTCTGACACTCTATGCCAGATGGCTGCAGCCCCTCTGATTTTAGCTTTAATCTCTTCATCCAAACTTAACTTCTCCTCAACAAAACCTCCCAGATACTTGAAGCTATTTACTTGTTCCTCTATCTTCCATTCTATCTCAATTCTCAGTTTCTTCTGACTTGCCCACTTTGCTGCCATTACCACTGTCTTAACTGTATGTAGTTTCATCCCATGTGCCTTCAGTTTTGCATTCCATTCCTCTGTCCTTTGCTGAAGTTCTTGCTCAGAGTCTGCCTGTAATGCCACATCATATACATACAGTAACTTTGTTGAACTTTTCCATCCAACCTGTTTGGTATTGTAGTCCATCACCAGTATGAACAGCAATGGGCTGAAAGCTGAACCCTAGTGTACATCCACTCCCACTGGGAACCCCTTTGTGAGGCTGAACACTGTTCGTACTTGAGTCATTGGGTCATTGTACATAGCCTGTACTAATTCTACCAATGTTCCGGGGACTTCAAACCACCACAGTACTGCCCAAATCAGCTTTCGTTGGACCTTGTCATATGCTTTCTCCAAGTCTAGGAATGACCAGTTGGACTCTTTCCTCATCTCTAGCCTCTTCTCAACCATCTGTCTCACTGCAAACATTGGGTCAGTTGTGCTGCATCTGAATCTGAACTGCTCATCTCCCATCTTACATTCCACTACTCTGCGTATCCATTTACCAGTCACCCTCTCCAGAACTTTCATGCAATGTGATAGGAGTTTAATGCCTCTGTACTGCCCACAGCTATGAATGTCCCTTTTGTTCTTGTACACTGGCAAGAGTATGCTTATTCTCCAGTCATCTGGGATATGCCTTTCTTTCAACACTGCTATGAATATCATTATGAACCATTTCACCCCTATCTCACCCAGCATCTTTATCATATCTGCAGTGACCTCATCTGAGCCTGCTGCTTTCCCTGACTTCATTTCCATAGTTCTGTTCTTTCTTCTTCTAGGGAGAGCTCCTCTTCTTCTCTCACTGTAGGCTATTTCTGGGGGACAGTACAGTTTGGCTATTTCTGGGGGACAGTACAGTTTCTGTGGGGTTTTCTTCATTCAGAAGCTGCCGGAAATACTCTTTCCATCTGCCTTTGATGTTCTGTGACTGGTGAGCAGATTGTTGCTGGCATTATGAAGGGTGTCTGACTATCTTCTTCATCTTTTTGTCTTTGCCTTGCAACCTGATCTAGTGTCTTTGGACCTCACACTGAGTCACTTTCCAGAAGCTGGTAGAGAGCTTCCGATGCCCTATCCAACCAGCATTCCTTCCTAGCCTGGTCTGTCTTTTCTATCTCCCACTTTTTCCTACACTTCTCCTTTCTTTTGATCTCTTCCTGGACTTCTGCATTCCATCACCAACTTTCCTTATGTACCTTATTTCCATACTTGGCTTGGCCACATATCTCTTCTGTAGTCCTAACACATATTGAGGTGCTGCCATTCTTCTTCAACTCCAACTATTTTCTCCTCTTCTTGGGGTGCTAGAGCCCTGAGTAATTCCTTTAACTGTTGTACTTTCTCTCCAGTCAACTTCCAGGTCTTCAGCCTAGTCTCTGTTGAACTTGTAGCCTTTTCTGACCACTGCTTGCAGCTGACTGTAGCAACCAGTGGTTTATGCTGTGGCCCAACTGCTTCACTGGGGATGACTTTGCAATCATGGATTCTACCCCAGTTCCTTTTCCTTACTAGGAAGAAATCTGCCTGAGTTGCATGTTACCTACTCTTGTATGTGATCTTGTGATTGTCTCTCTCTCTCTGAACCATGTGTTAGCTGCTATCAGGCCTTTTGCCACACAGAAGTCTAAAATGGCTTCTCCTTCTTTATTCCTGTTGCCCCAGCCATGTGAACCCAGGCAGTCCTCATATCCTGTTATGTCTGTCTGGATAAGTGCATTCAACACCAATTCAGGTTGTCCTGCTTTATCTACTAGGTCCTGCAACTGCTATCTGAATGCACTCTTTTCCTCACTATCATAACCGTGCTGTGAGGCATAAGCTGAGATTATGAATACTGCTCTATCATTACACTGCAGTCTGATTGCCATGAGTCTGTCACTAATTCTGATGATATCCCTCACTGTCTTCTGAAGCCTCTCTCTCACCAGAATACCCACACCACTTCTAGCCCGTCCCCTTCCTGAGTAGCAGACTCTGGATCTCATGCCAAGTGGCTTTGCTGCACTGCCTTTCCATCTTGTCTCTTGGATACACAGAATGTCCAGCCTCCTCTCTATCATCATGTCATCCATTTCCAAGCTGCGTCCTGTCAGACATTCATCATCTATACTTTACCAATTTACTAATTTCCTGATTTCCTGATTTTCTGAAACGTTTCTCTAATGGCTACTAGAAACACAAAGGTGGAGAGATCACAACCTTAATAACCTCCATTCAATCTCAGCCAATACTGACCATAATTATTAAAAATGGTTTTCCTATACCATACTTATGGCTTCTAAAAAGGCCCATCTCCCATCACTCGTCCTTTTATCTGAAGGAGAAATAATCATCTGACAGTAGCAAAATGATTCCTACACATAAAAAATGAACTATTTTTCCCTTTTGTTCATCTTGTTTATCAACTCCACAGAATATTTAACATTTTGATAAAAAAAGAAATAAAAATCAAAGTTGAGAAGCACTGTATGCTATGAAATTACAAAGTGGAAACAATATACAAAGCAAAGATGGAAAGCAAACCACTTTAAGAGACATGTAAGCATGACGTTGTATAAGACATTGGAAGAAAAAGACATAATTATACATGAAAATAAATAATGGTTCAAAGGATATACAGCAAAAAGGTTGGACGCAAAACCTTATGTTTTTCAAAGAGTACAAGCATGTCATCATAATTGTAGACTTTGAATTATAGACACAGAGGCAAAGAAACATTTGTGAGTAGAAAAAGAAAAACTAACCGATGAGTAATTTCCTTTAGTCTGCTGATAACCAACATTGACAAATCCGGCCTATATCAGATCAATAACATGTTGTAGCTCCCATTTCAACCTTACCATTAACACCTTTTTGAATATATTTTCATCATTACTGCATAATGAAATTAGGCAGACATTTGTTGAATCGTTTGCATTTTTCCTTTAGGAAAGACAATCGTCATAGCATCATTCACTAGCTGAAAATTGAACCATTTCTGAGGATACTGTTCTGCACTTCAGTCACTATAAAACTAGAGGCAGTGGCAATGTCATGCAAAAATCTATTTTGTTCCCATCACTGCCTCCACCGTACCAGTCTTCATATGTTTTATGCTTATTACTGCTCCTATACCAATATTTCTGAAGATCCCCTTCTGACTTTCTTCACATAATATCTTAATCTTCCTAACACTTAAACTATTCCCCACGAGACCAAAGGTAAGGAAGGTTTTCCTACCCATCTTCCTTGTAATCACCTTATTTCCATCCTTGTTCCTTACTGCACTTAACCAACCTTGTGTTTTGTTTTTTTATGTTTTCACAATAGAGATTCATATGCATTTCATATTCCCCAGCATCTAGCACCAAACACTCATAATCCCACTTCTGGGACTCTTAAGCTTTTCAGTCTGTTGCTCCGATCTAAGAAACATATCTTCTTGTAGTTCCTGCACATCTCAAACTCTCTCACACATCTCTCTGTTCACCTTCCCCGCCAGGCTGCATTCATACCGTCCTAGTCTATTTTACCAATTTACCATCTTGTCCACCATATTGTTCAGCCACATTTGCTTGATCAACATTTTCTTGGTTTTCACTTTCTTTTAATTTCCTAAACCCCTTCCTTCAGGCAACTAGCTCCACCATTACAAAAACGAAAAAAATTCTGTCTAGAAACTCTATCTATGCCACTTCTCTTGCAGTTGTCATGTCACTCTCTTATAGGTTCAGAGGTTCATAGGTTGGTACTAGGCTATCCTGCCCTAGGGCCTATATAAGCCTAGCCATAACAATTCCCTGGCTATTTCTTCCAACACTACTTGCTACCCTTATATACCTGTGTACCTTCATTACATTCATTCCTTATGAAAGTAAATAGTTTTATTTTTTCCCCATCATTTCTGCCATGCATCTATTAAACCAAGGTTCTCCATCTCTATTTTATTTCTTTCTAATATGTTCTTTAGGATTCTGCTGCCATATATTCTATTCTCAGGTTCCAGAACCATATCCAGATCCTGACCAAAAATAATGATATTACCTTCCTGAACAGTACCACATAACATCACAAATAATTCCAGAAAAAAATCTGCCTCATCTTGATGTCATTCATAAAAGGATACAAAAATAAAACCTTTGAATAACTGAAGTATTTTCATTAATAATAGGTAATAAAAATGTTTTGCGTCTTGGTTGTTTCAGTGTGAAACTTTTAGGCCAATCACAAATCATGCAACATATTTAAACAAATGCAAAATTTGTAAAGAATGTGAAAATACCCAACTATTACATATTACAGTCCACAAAACTGATATACCAGTCCTCATTGGCTTTATTAAGTTTAAAAAGATCACAAAAAAAAAAATCACTGAAGCACAATCATCTTTTTAAGTTGTCCTTCATGAATCATCCAATGTTTTACCCTCTAAACGACAAAACGCATTCATCACTCTATTATTTTCATTTTGTCACACACCAGTCTTGGTTGTTTGTGTCTTTTGTTTATTCATTGGTTTTCCTCATTACATTACATTTGCCTGATAGCAAAAAGAGGTGATAAACCTTTATGGCCTACCACTTTAATCGCTATTAACATTCTGCCTTACTTTTATCCGTGTCTCTCGATTTATAGGTTCATAGGTTCATAGGTTCATAGGTTCATACTAGGCTATCTGCCTGAGGGCATTTACAAGCCTAGCCCATAGTTTTGTGGCTTACGCCACCCCTTTAGTATGGGGAACTATACCCATTATTTTGCTGTGCCTCTGTTGAGCAGTGACACTGAGGTAATCCCTGGGGTATATCTGCGATCTCCCATCCATTGGTCAAGATTTCTCTTGAACAAGGCCAGCGAGGTGCTCTGCCTCACATATACCGGGATTTTATTCCACAGCATAGGGAGTCTTTGGGTGATGAATCTATCCCTCCAGCACGTCCTATTAATAGCCGTGTCGAGGTTTAAGTCTCCGCCCTTGTGGCTCTGACGGATCTAGATTTTTGAGGTGAAGCATATTCATCAAATCTGGGTTTGACATGGCCTTGTATGTTAGGCAAAGGTCACCTCTGAGCAAGCGGTAAGTGACTGAATAGAGCTGGAGTTCTTTCAGTCGGGCAGCATAGGACAGATGTTTGAGACCCTTTATCCTTTTGGTGAGGAACTTTTGTGGCCTCTCCAGCTGCTGCAAGTGTCGGGTCAGATACATTCCGAATGGGGCATTGTACTCAATCATTGGTCTGATGAGTGATGAGTATAGGGAGACTATGACCTCCCTTGATCTAGATGAGAATCCCTTCATGATAAGGTGGGCAATGTAGAAGGTCTTCCTAACTACTTTAGCTACATGGGTGTCGAATGACAGACTACTATCAACCTGGGTCCCCAGGTCCCTGATAACTTCTTCTGTACTCAGTGGATTGCCACCTATTTGGTAGCTAGGGGTAACCTTGTTTTTCCCGAAGGGTATGACTATGCATTTTTGGCATTTAACTTTAGGCCATGGCTCTGGCACCAGTTATCCGTTTCTGTGAGACCCTTCTGAAGGATATCTGTGTCAGATGTGTTTTCTACTATGGCGCCAGTTTGCAGTCATCTGCAAACTTTGTCAGCCATAACCCTCCTGTGTTTGCTTGTACTTGGAAAAGTAGATGCCAAACAAGAGTGGGCCCAGGACTGAGCCCTGTGGTACACCACTTGTGACAGGCTTTGAGTCTGACATGGCGCCAGCAACTCTGACCCTGTGGGTTCTGTCACTCAGCCAGTTTGCAACCCATCTTGTGATGTATGGGTTAACATTTAAGCTGATGAGTTTTTCAATGATACCCGAGTGGGGTATTGTATCAAAGGCCTTTGCCAGATCGAGGTAGGCTGTATGGACTGCCTTTCCCTCATCAATGGCTTTGGTGACTGTTTCGAAAAAGTCAACCAAGTTTAGAAGGCATTTCTTCATTGATGCCATCCTAGTCTGTGTTACCACTTTACTGTCTTTCTTTAGCAACCTTGGTGTGAAGTATCAGCTGGAGGGAATAGAAGCGATTGTTGAATATCAGGGATAACTATCTGGTAGAGTAGATCACACATGGAGTAACGTACCAGGAGCATAGTGAGAAAGAAGTAATGGTAGCAAAAAAGGAATGCTAAGGTATGTTGCTTGGGGAATAATTTCCAGAGGCAGAGAGATAATGCTTCCACTCTACTGGTCCTTTGTTAGACCATGACTTGAGGTAAGTCCCATGTCATCTCAAATGTCTGTGTACATTTCTGCTCCATCTGTCATTCTGGTAATTCACTCTGTGGGTCTACAACCCAACCTATGAAAAGGGACTAGTTAAGCCCCTACAAAGTGTTGCCCCTGTCATCTTCTCCACTATCTTTTTTATTCTAAATGGCCCCGTTATATTTTCTTGACATGATCATATGGACAAATATATTCCCCAAGTCTCTTTCAGACTCAAGGGGAAACAACTTGTAACTCCTCTATTCTTTGGTCATATCCTTCCCCTTCACTCCCTGCATATTTCTGGTGGCTTTTCTTTCTATTTCTTCCATTGACCTAAAGTCTCTTTCTTTGATGAACTGTACACAGAGCTCAACTTGTAATCTGACAAAGGACCTGTAAAGTGGAAGCATTATCTCCCTGCGAACGGAAGTCATCCTCCAAGGGACATTACCCCAGTATTCCGTTTGCTGCTGCCACTGCTTTTTCACTCTGCTCCTGGTGATTGAATTCATGTGTGATCCACTCTACCAGATAGGTTTCCTAATCATTTGCAATAAGTTCCACTCTCTGCAGCTGATACTTCACTCCAGGATTGTTGTATGCTAATCGCAGTACTTTGCATTTTAACTTCAACTTTTACCTTTCTGAAACTAATTTGTCCTTTCAAAGTCCTCCCCTAAACAGCTGCAGAAATGAATGACTCCTGTATGTCATTAGCAAAAAAAGATTTTTCTGGTCTCTATTCTGTTTCAGATACATCTGAGGGGGAAAAACATGGAGTACTGGCATTGCGACACTGCCTTACAGAACTCCACTAGGCAATTTCCTAGTTACTGACAACATTCCCCTCACTATAGCCCTGTGGTCTCACCATTCAATGATGCAACTTAGTCCTATCTTAAAACCACCAATGTTCCTTTTGACCTAATCTATGGGACTGAATTAAAGGCCGTGCTGATGTTTAGAGAGACCATGTTTTCTGGCACTCAGACTTGTGTAATGGCAACTGTTTTTGGCTAAGAAGTCATATCATTGGCTTTCCTTAAAATTATTGCAAACAAGAAAAGTTACGAGTCTTCCACTCAAGACTCTCTCCATGACATTCCCTGACACTGCATGCTAAAAGGGTCGAGGTTCCCTCGATAGTTTGTTTCCTCTTTTATATTGGTATGACACACAGCTCTGTTTTAGAACTCAGCCTCTTAATCAATAACTAGTGATCATTTGAAGAGCACTGTTGGGGAGTGGTTTCTCTCAAACACTAGTCAGGCATGGGCATTCAGTAGCCATGTATCATGAACTACTAGTATGTCCATAAGTGATCATTTGCATATTTGCACTATAGGATGTGTAATGTATTACACAGTTAAGACTGTAACTTGGCTAGGTTTTTCTTGTAGCTTATATGTATGCATATATAGATGTGTGTTTGTGTATATATATATATATATATATATATGGGTCTACTTCATTTCACCTAACTTCCAGTTCACTGACTTTCATTTCACTGACCCCATTTCACTGAAATTTCATTTGACTGACACTTCATTTCACTGACAGTTCATTTGACTGACAAGTATTATTAGCAAGAAAATGGAATATGCCCCCTTCCCCACTGTAGTGCGACCCTGGAGTTGGAATATATAGTTGGGGGGGTGTGGGGGCACAGCCCCCCACATCGGGGGGTGTAGGGGGCACAGCCCCCCACTTCATTTCATATGATATTGTTAAGTTTTGATATAATATTGCTTAGTAAAAGAAAAGTAAGTGGGGGGCTGTGCCCCCACACCCCCCCAACTATATATTCTAACTCCAGGGTCGCACTACAGCGAGGAAGGGGGCATATTCCATTTTCTTGCCAATAATACTTGTCAGTCAAATGAACTGTCAGTGAAATGAAGTGTCAGTGAAATGAAATTTCAGTCATTTGGTCTCAGTCAAATGGGAGTCAGTGAATTGGAAGTTAGGTGAAATGAAGTAGACCCGTATATAGATATATATATATATATATATATATATATATATATATATACACACACACAAAAATATATATATAATATATATATATATATATATATATATATATATATATATATATATATATATATATATATATATATATATATATATATATATATATAAATATATAAATATATATATATATATATATATATATATATACACTGAATATATACACACACACACACACACACACACACACACACACACACACACACAAGCCATTCAGTTAAGTTCAGTAAGGTGACTTGCAAATGTAATTTTTAGATGTCTTCCTTTCCCTCGCTTCATTATAAAGTGGAAGAGGTTTACAGCTCAATAAATATACTTCCTCTTGTTGCATTTCATAAGCTCTGGGTACAGTTTCTTTTTGTGCTCCAGCAGTGATTTTAAAGTTATCGGACTTTTCAACTTCTGTCCATCCTTGTGTAGACATGAAACTAGCATATTTAAGAAAAGCAGAACATGCGATGCTTCTGGGTTGAAGGGGTCCTATTTTTGCAGAGAAACAAGTCTTTATTTTGTATGCGGTTGAATCTTTGCCCAATTTGTTTCACGTGGCTGAAGCATCTACTGGACAAAGCTAGACAAGATGTAGAGGAACCCTTTCAGATTGG